>NW_026970363.1:290000-294323 GCF_028390025.1 Pseudophryne corroboree
ATCTATATAATATTATATACATTGAGGTTTCTAGCATTGTATGCCTGGGTACAGTATTATGTTCTCCTGTTGGAGCCATGCTGACATGAAGTAAAGGGATGTTCAGAATTTTTCCTATAATTTAGCTCGTCCTTCAGAACGCTTATGATATGGTCCTTACTGGTCCGTGTACGCGCAGCGGTGCTGCTGGGTAACTGGTAGCTGCATTAGAAGTTGTTTGCGTTGTGCGGACATCCAGTTTTGTGTACCAGTGTGAGACGCACATCAGTACCACAAGCCGTTCACATGGTACCCCGAGGTTACCGGCAGAGCGCTACAACCTGCCGAACAAATTACATAACTTAAGTGTCCAACGATGTAATGGTAATAAATATGTTTTTGTTGCGCTTGGACCTCTGGGACCTTTGGTTAATATTGGGCCTAATTCAGACCTGATCGCTGTTGTGTGAATTCGCAAGGCGTCTGGTTATCGATTGACAGCACATGTGTATGGATTGTAATGCGCAGGCGCGAGACCAAACTGCGAAAGAAATCAGCGTCTTTTTTGATCGCTAGGCGTACGCAGGCTGATAGACAGGAAGTGGGCGTCTGCGGGTGGTAACTGGGCGTTTTCAGGGAGTGTCAGGTAAAACGCAGGCGTTCCTAAGCGTTGTCAGGGCGGGTGTGTGACATCAGCTGCGGCCCCGATCACCCTGATTCTATCGCCCTGTAGGAGTAGGTCCTGAGCTGCGCACACACTGGATAAATCACTTGATGGTGAGTGAGTTGTGAACGGATTTGCAGCTGGCCGGTGTTTGCACAGATTTTCACCAGAGTACACAGACTTGCACGGGGGGGGTATTCACTCTCGCTGGGCGGCAACTCTCCGATCGCAAACCTCAGCAAATTCACAGAGGAGCGATCAGGTCTGAATTAGTCCCACTGCTACAGTATAGGAAGTGATATAACTTCCGGGGAGAACCTGCGTTCCAAGTTGGACCATATGTAGTTTGGAGCCATTTGCAGATGGTTCTGGTGGTATAAGTAGAAAGGCCTGTGAGACAGTGCTGTAATCTCTGCCTGACCTGCTGAACTTGTGCTTTGATGCTATCCCATGTACAGATGTGCTGGTGGTATAAGTAGAAAGGCCTGTGAGACAGTGCTGTAATCTCTGCCTGACCTGCTGAACTTGTGCTTTGATGCTGTCCCATGTACAGATGTGCTGGTGGTATAAGTAGAAAGGCCTGTGAGACAGTGCTGTAATCTCTGCCTGACCTGCTGAACTTGTGCTTTGATGCTGTCCCATGTACAGATGTGCTGGTGGTATAAGTAGAAAGGCCTGTGAGACAGTGCTGTAATCTCTGCCTGACCTGCTGAACTTGTGCTTTGATGCTGTCCCATGTACAGATGTGCTGGTGGTATAAGTAGAAAGGCCTGTGAGACAGTGCTGTAATCTCTGCCTGACCTGCTGAACTTGTGCTTTGATGCTGTCCCATGTACAGATGTGCTGGTGGTATAAGTAGAAAGGCCTGTGAGACAGTGCTGGAATCTCTGCCTGACCTGCTGAACTTGTGCTTTGATGCTGTCCCATGTACAGATGTGCTGGTGGTATAAGTAGAAAGACCTGTGAGACAGTGCTGTAATCTCTACCTGACCTGCTGAACTTGTGCTTTGATGCTATCCCATGTACAGATGTGCTGGTGGTATAAGTAGAAAGGCCTGTGAGACAGTGCTGTAATCTCTGCCTGACCTGCTGAACTTGTGCTTTGATGCTGTCCCATGTACAGATGTGCTGGTGGTATAAGTAGAAAGGCCTGTGAGACAGTGCTGTAATCTCTGCCTGACCTGCTGAACTTGTGCTGTGATGCTGTCCCATGTACAGATGTGCTGGTGGTATAAGTAGAAAGGCCTGTGAGACAGTGCTGTAATCTCTGCCTGACCTGCTGAACTTGTGCTTTGATGCTGGCCCATGTACAGATGTGCTGGTGGTATAAGTAGAAAGGCCTGTGAGACAGTGCTGTAATCTCTGCCTGACCTGCTGAACTTGTGCTTTGATGCTGTCCCATGTACAGATGTGCTGGTGGTATAAGTAGAAAGGCCTGTGAGACAGTGCTGTAATCTCTGCCTGACCTGCTGAACTTGTGCTTTGATGCTGGCCCATGTACAGATGTGCTGGTGGTATAAGTAGAAAGGCCTGTGAGACAGTGCTGGAATCTCTGCCTGACCTGCTGAACTTGTGCTTTGATGCTGTCCCATGTACAGATGTGCTGGTGGTATAAGTAGAAAGGCCTGTGAGACAGTGCTGTAATCTCTGCCTGACCTGCTGAACTTGTGCTTTGATGCTGTCCCATGTACAGATGTGCTGGTGGTATAAGTAGAAAGGCCTGTGAGACAGTGCTGTAATCTCTGCCTGACCTGCTGAACTTGTGCTTTGATGCTGTCCCATGTACAGATGTGCTGGTGGTATAAGTAGAAAGGCCTGTGAGACAGTGCTGTAATCTCTGCCTGACCTGCTGAACTTGTGCTTTGATGCTGGCCCATGTACAGATGTGCTGGTGGTATAAGTAGAAAGGCCTGTGAGACAGTGCTGGAATCTCTGCCTGACCTGCTGAACTTGTGCTTTGATGCTGTCCCATGTACAGATGTGCTGGTGGTATAAGTAGAAAGGCCTGTGAGACAGTGCTGTAATCTCTGCCTGACCTGCTGAACTTGTGCTTTGATGCTGTCCCATGTACAGATGTGCTGGTGGTATAAGTAGAAAGGCCTGTGAGACAGTGCTGTAATCTCTGCCTGACCTGCTGAACTTGTGCTTTGATGCTGTCCCATGTACAGATGTGCTGGTGGTATAAGTAGAAAGGCCTGTGAGACAGTGCTGTAATCTCTGCCTGACCTGCTGAACTTGTGCTTTGATGCTGTCCCATGTACAGATGTGCTGGTGGTATAAGTAGAAAGGCCTGTGAGACAGTGCTGTAATCTCTGCCTGACCTGCTGAACTTGTGCTTTGATGCTGTCCCATGTACAGATGTGCTGGTGGTATAAGTAGAAAGGCCTGTGAGACAGTGCTGTAATCTCTGCCTGACCTGCTGAACGTGTGCTTTGATGCTGTCCCATGTACAGATGTGCTGGTGGTATAAGTAGAAAGGCCTGTGAGACAGTGCTGTAATCTCTGCCTGACCTGCTGAACTTGTGCTTTGATGCTGGCCCATGTACAGATGTGCTGGTGGTATAAGTAGAAAGGCCTGTGAGACAGTGCTGTAATCTCTGCCTGACCTGCTGAACTTGTGCTGTGATGCTGTCCCATGTACAGATGTGCTGGTGGTATAAGTAGAAAGGCCTGTGAGACAGTGCTGTAATCTCTACCTGACCTGCTGAATTTGTGCTTTGATGCTGTCCCATGTACAGATGTGCTGGTCGTATAAGTAGAAAGGCCTGTGAGACAGTGCTGGAATCTCTGCCTGACCTGCTGAACTTGTGCTTTGATGCTGTCCCATGTACAGATGTGCTGGTGGTATAAGTAGAAAGGCCTGTGAGACAGTGCTGTAATCTCTGCCTGACCTGCTGAACTTGTGCTTTGATGCTGTCCCATGTACAGATGTGCTGGTGGTTTAAGTAGAAAGGCCTGTGAGACAGTGCTGTAATCTCTACCTGACCTGCTGAACTTGTGCTTTGATGCTGTCCCATGTACAGATGTGCTGGTGGTATAAGTAGAAAGGCCTGTGAGACAGTGCTGTAATCTCTGCCTGACCTGCTGAACTTGTGCTTTGATGCTGTCCCATGTACAGATGTGCTGGTGGTATAAGTAGAAAGGCCTGTGAGACAGTGCTGTAATCTCTGCCTGACATGCTGAACTTGTGCTTTGATGCTGTCCCATGTACAGATGTGCTGGTGGTATAAGTAGAAAGGCCTGTGAGACAGTGCTGTAATCTCTACCTGACCTGCTGAACTTGTGCTTTGATGCTGTCCCATGTACAGATGTGCTGGTGGTATAAGTAGAAAGGCCTGTGAGACAGTGCTGTAATCTCTGCCTGACCTGCTGAACTTGTGCTTTGATGCTGTCCCATGTACAGATGTGCTGGTGGTATAAGTAGAAAGGCCTTTGAGACAGTGCTGTAATCTCTGCCTGACCTGCTGAACTTGTGCTTTGATGCTGTCCCATGTACAGATGTGCTGGTGGTATAAGTAGAAAGGCCTGTGAGACAGTGCTGTAATCTCTGCCTGACCTGCTGAACTTGTGCTTTGATGCTGTCCCATGTACAGATGTGCTGGTGGTATAAGTAGAAAGGCCTGTGAGACAGTGCTGTAATCTCTGCCTGACCTGCTGAACTTGTGCTTTGATGCTGTCCC